>NC_134845.1:18843206-18853206 GCF_965363235.1 Mytilus galloprovincialis | reverse complement strand
AAATTTATTTTTCCAAATTGCTCGTTAAGTCCTCAGGATGTTCTGTTTTATTTTGACCGAAGCTATACGGAGACTCCATATGAGAGTTATCCCCCCTTTTTATATGATATAAATGATATGCATATCTAACTGGTAAACCATAAGTGATAGAGACCTAGGGTCTTTAGATTTAAGATCCTTGGTCCAAAAAAATGAAAATTAGGTCAAGGTCAAAGGTCAAGGTCAAATTCTAAATTTTGATTTTGGCTTATTTTCACTTATTTTCATTAACTTTATAAGTTTTCGACAAATTATCTTTACTAAATTGTTAGTTGCGACATGTCGTAACTTATAAATTTAGATTGGAAGGGTGCGTAGACAATAAATGGGAGTGTTTGCCCCTCTTATATTTAGAATTTTGCGTAAAGTGATATAACTCATGAACCATACATAATACAGACCTAGGATCTTTTGATTTGGGATCCTTGGTGTATGACCTTGAAATTGAGGTCAAGGTCATAGGTTAATTGGACGTTCTAGATTTTGACCTTTGCCTGAAATTCATATTTTTATATCATAAAGCCATAGGAACTGACATTTTCAACTGAATCTTAATATTTTCATATCAAAATAGATCCTTATTGGTTGAAAGACCTTCAATTGTTCTTTGAACAATTGGTTTTTAATTATTATTTTTATTTTTTTTCTTCCGCCAACTTTTTTTTCCTTCGCTGTTTTTTTGTTTCACAAGATGTCGCTTAGATATTTGGTATATGATATGGAACAGTTAATGCGCTTCTGAAACTGACACCGCGTAGCAAAAACCTTTACCTTGTAAGAGTTATATCCCCGAACACTGATTTTCTTGTGGCCACTAAGGCTTCGCAACCGTGTAAGAAACCGATAAATTTATTTTTCCAAATTGCTCGTTATATCCTCAGGATGTTCTGTTTCATTTTGACCGAAGCTATCCGGAGACTCCATATGAGAGTTATCCCCCCTTTTATATATGATATCAGTGATATGCATTTCTAACTGGTAAACCATAAGTGATAGAGACCTAGGGTCTTTTGATTTAAGATCCTTGGTCCAAAAAAATGAAAATTAGGTCAAGGTCAAAGGTCAAGGTCAAATTCTAAATTTTGATTTTGGCTTATTTTCACTTATTCTCGTTAACTTTATAAGATTTTGACAATTTTTTTTTACTAAATTGTTAGTTGTGACATGTCGTAACTTATAAATTTTGGTTGCGAGGGTGCGTAAACAATAAAAGGGAGTTTTCGCCCCTCTTATATTAAGAATTATGCATAAAGTGATATTACTCATGAACCATACATAATACAGACTTAGGGTCTTTTGATTTGGGATCCTATGTTTATGACCTTGAAATTGAGGTCAAGGTCATAGGTAAATTGGAAGTTCTAGATTTTGACCTTTGGTCGAAATTCATTTTTATACATCATAAAGCCATAGGAACTGACATTTTCAACTGAATCTTTATATTTTCATATCAAAATACATCCTTATTGGTTGAAAGACCTTCAATTGTTCTTTGAACAATTGGTTTTTAATTATTATTATTATTAGGTCTTTCAACCTTTCAGTTGAAAGACCTATTGTTTTTGTTCTGATTATTAGGTCTTTCAACCTTTCTGTTGAAAGACCTATAGGTTTTGTTCTGATTATTATTAGGTCTTTCAACCTTTCGGTTGAAAGACCTATAGGGTTTGTTCTGATTATTATTAGGTCTTTCAACCTTTCAGGTGAAAGACCTATAGGGTTTGTTCTGATTATTATTATTATTATTATTATTATTATTATTATTATTATTATTATTTTTTTTTTTCTTCCGCCAACTTTTTTTTCCTTCACTGTTTTTTTGTTTCGCAAGATGTCGCTAAGATATATGGTATATGATATCGAACAGTTAATACGCTTCTGAAACTGACACCGCGTAACAAAAAACTTTACCTTGTAAGAGTTATCTCCCCGAATACTGTTTTTCTTGTTATCTCTAAGGCTTCGCAACCGTATAAGAAACCGACAAATTTATTTTTCCAAATTGCTCGTTATATCCTCAGGATGTTCTGTTTCATTTGGACCGAAGCTATCCGGAGACTCCATATGAGAGTTATCCCCCCTTTTATATATGAAATAAGTGATTTGCATTTCTAACTGGTAAACCATAAGTGATAGAGACCTAGGGTCTTTTGATTTAAGATCCTTGGTCCAAAAAAATGAAAATAAGGTCAAGGTCAAAGGTCAAGGTCAAATTTTAAATTTAGATTTTTGCTTATTTTCACTTATTTTCAATTACTTAATAAGATTTCGACAAATTATTTTTACGAAATTGTTAGTTGCGACATGTCGTAACTTATAAATTATGGTTACAAGGGTGCGTAGACAATAAATGGGAGTTTTCGCCCCTCTTATATTTAGAATTATGCGTAAAGTGATATTACTCATGAACCATACATAATACAGACCTAGGGTCTTTTGATTTGGGATCCTATGTTTATGACCTTGAAATTGACGTCAAGGTCATAGGTAAATTGGACGTTCTAGATTTTGACCTTTGGTCGAAATTCATTTTTATACATCATAAAGCCATAGGAACTGACATTTTCAACTGATTCTTTATATTTTCATATCAAAATACATCCTTATTGGTTGAAAGACCTTCAATTGTTCTTTGAACAATTGGTTTTTAATTATTTTTTTTTTTCTTCCGCCAACTTTTTTTACCTTCGCTGTTTTTTTGTTTCACAAGATGTCGCTTAGATATATGGCATATGATATCGAACAGTTAATACGCTTCTCAAACTGACACCGCGTAATAAAAAACTTTACCTTGTAAGAGTTATCTCCCCGAACACTGTTTTTCTTGTTATCTCTAAGGCTTCGCAACCGTATAAGAAACCGACAAATTTATTTTCCCAAATTGCTCGTTATATCCTCAGGATGTTCTGTTTTGTTTTGACCAAAGCTATCCGGAGACTCCATATGAGAGTTATCCCCCCTTTTGTATATGATATAAGTGATATGCATTTCTAACTGGTAAACCATAAGTGATAGAGACCTAGGGTCTTTTGATTTAAGATCCTTGGTCCAAAAAAATGAAAATTAGGTCAAGGTCAAAGGTCAAGGTCAAATTCTAAATTTTGATTTAGGCTTATTTTCACTTATTTTCATTAACCTTATAAGATATCGACAAATTATTTTTCCTAAATTGTTAGTTGCGACATGTCGTAACTTATAAATTTTGGTTGCAAGGGTGCGTAGACAATAAATTGGAGTTTTCGCCCCTCGTATATTTAGAATTATCCGTAAAGTGATATTACTCATGAACCATACATATTAAGGAACTAGTGTCTTTTGATTCGAGATGTTTAGTCCATGACCTTGAAATTGAGGTCAAGGTCAAAGGTTAATTGGACGTTCTAGATTTTGACCTTTGCTTTAAATTCATATTTATACATCATAAAGCCATAGGAACTGACATTTTCAATTGAATTTTAATATTTTCATATCAAAATAGATCTTTATTAGTTGAAAGACCTTCAATTGTTCTTTGAACAATTGGTTTTTAATTATTATTAGGTCTTTCAACCTTTCAGGTGAAAGACCTATTGTTTTTGTTCTGATTATTAGGTCTTTCAACCTTTCAGTTGAAAGACCTATAGGTTTTGTTCTGATTATTAGGTCTTTCAACCTTTCAGGTGAAAGACCTATTGTATTTGTTCTGATTATTATTATTATTATTATTATTATTATTATTATTAGGTCTTTCAACCTTTCAGTTGAAAGACCTATTGTTTTTGTTCTGATTATTATTTTTTTTTTTCTTCCGCCAAATTTTTTTTCCTTCACTGTTTTTTTGTTTCGCAAGATGTCGCTTAGATATATGGTATATGATATGGAACAGTTGATACGCTTCTGAAACTGACACCGTGTAACAAAAACCTTTACCATGTAAGAGTAATCTCCCCAAACACTGTTTTTCTTGTTATATCTAAGGCTTCGCAACAGTATAAGAAACCGACAAATTTATTTTTCCAAATTGCTCGTTATATCCTCAGGATGTTCTGTTTTATTTTGACCGAAGCTATCCGGAGACTCCATATGAGCGTTATCCCCCCTTTTGTATATGATATAGGTGATATGCATTTCTAACTGGTAAACCATAAGTGATAGAGACCCAGGGTCTTTTGATTTAAGATCCTTGGTCCAAAAAAAGGAAAATTAGGTCAAGGTCAAAGGTCAAGGTCAAATTCTTAATTTTGATTTGGGCTTATTTTCACTTATTTTCATTAACTTTATAAGATATCGACAAATTATTTTTACTAAATTGTAAGTTGCGACATGTCGTAACTTATAAAATTTGGTTGCAAGGGTGCGTAGACAATAAATGGGAGTTTTCGCCCCTCTTATATTTAGAATTATGCGTAAAGTGATATTACTCATGAACCATACATATTAAGGAACTAGTGTCTTTTGATTTGAGATGTTTAGTCTATGACCTTGAAATTGAGGTCAAGGTCATAGGTTAATTGGACGTTCTAGATTTTGACCTTTGCTCGAAATTCATATTTCTACATCATAAAGCCATAGGAACTGACATTTTCAACTGAATTTTAATATTTTCATATCAAAATAGATCCTTTTTGGTTGAAAGACCTTCAATTGTTCTCTGAACAATTGGTTTTTAATTATTATTATTTTTTTTCTTCCGCCAACTTTTTTTTCCTTCACTGTTTTTTTGTTTCGAAAGATGTCGCTTAGATATATGGTATATGATATCGAACAGTTAATACGCTTCTGAAACTGACACCGCGTGACAAAAAACTTTACCTTGTAAGAGTTATCTCCCCGAACACTGCTTTTCTTGTTATCTCTAAGGCTTCGCAACCGTATAAGAAACCGACAAATTTATTTTTCCAAATTGCTCGTTATATCCTCAGGATGTTCTGCTTCATTTGGACCGAAGCTATCCGGAGACTCCATATGAGAGTTATCCCCCCTTTTGTATATGATATAGGTGATATGCATTTCTAACTGGTAAACCATAAGTGATAGAGACCCAGGGTCTTTTGATTAAAGATCCTTGGTCCAAAAAAATGAAAATGAGGTCAAGGTCAAAGGTCAATGTCAAATTCTAAATTTTGATTTTGGCTTATTTTCACTTATTTTCATTAACCTTATAAGATATCGACAATTTTTTTTTACTAAATTGTTAGTTGCGACATGTCGTAACTTATATATTTTGGTTGCAAGGGTGCGTAGACAATAAATGGGAGTTTTCGCCCCTCTTATATTTAGAATTATGCGTAAAGTGATATTACTCATGAACCATACATAATACAGACCAAGGGTCTTTTGATTTGGGATCCTTGGTTTATGACCTTGAAATTGAGGTCAAGGTCATAGGTTAATTGGACGTTCTAGATTTTGACCTTTGCTTGAAATTCATATTTATACATCATTAAGCCATAGGAACTGACATTTTCAACTGAATTTTAATATTTTCATATCAAAATAGATCTTTATTAGTTGAAAGACCTTCAATTGTTCTTTGAACAATTGGTTTTTAATTATTATTATTAGGTCTTTCAACCTTTCAGGTGAAAGACCTATTGTTTTTGTTCTGATTATTATTTTTTTTTTTCTTCCGCCAAATTTTTTTTCCTTCACTGTTTTTTTGTTTCGCAAGATGTCGCTTAGATATATGGTATATGATATCGAACAGTTGATACGCTTCTGAAACTGACACCGCGTAACAAAAACCTTCACCTTGTAAGAGTTATCTCCCCGAACACTGTTTTTCTTGTTATCTCTAAGGCTTCGCAACCGTATAAGAAACCGACAAATTTATTTTTCCAAATTGCTCGTTATGTCCTCAGGATGTTCTGTTTTATTTTGACCGAAGCTATCCAGAGACTCCATATGAGCGTTATACCCCCTTTTGTATATGATATAAGTGATATGCATTTCTAACTGGTAAACCATAAGTGATAGATCCCTAGGGTCTTTTGATTTAAGATCCTTGGTCCAAAAAAATGAAAATTAGGTCAAGGTCAAAGGTCAAGGTCAAATTCTAAATTTTGATTTTGGCTTATTTTCACTTATTTTCATTAACCTTATAAGATATCGACAAATTATTTTTACTAAATTGTTAGTTGCGACATGTCGTAACTTATAAATTTTGGTTGCAAGGGTGCGTAGACAATAAACGGGAGTTTTTGCCCTTCTTATATTTAGAATTATGCGTAAAGTGATATTACTCATGAACCATACATATTAAGGAACTAGTGTCTTTTGATTCGAGATGTTTAGTCTATGACCTTGAAATTGAGGTCAAGGTCAAAGGTTAATTGGACGTTTTAGATTTTGACCTTTGTTTTAAATTCATATTTATACATCATAAAGCCATAGGAACTGACATTTTTAACTGAATTTTAATATTTTCATATCAAAATAGATCTTTATTAGTTGAAAGACCTTCAATTGTTCTTTGAACAATTGGTTTTTAATTATTATTATTATTATTATTTTTTTTCTTCCGCCAACTTTTTTTACCTTCGCTGTTTTTTTGTTTCGCAAGATGTCGTTTAGATATTTGAAATATGATATCGAACAGTTTATACGCTTTTGAAACCAACTCTGCTTAACCGAATACTTTCCCATATAAGAGTTATCTCCCCGAACACTGTTTTTATTGTTATCTCTAAGGCTTCGCAACCGTATAAGAAACCGACAAATTTATTTTTCCAAATTGCTCGTTATATCCTCAGGATGTTCTGTTTCATTTGGACCGAAGCTATCCGGAGACTCCATATGAGAGTTATCCCCCCTTTTATATATGATATAAGTGATTTGCATTTCTAACTGGTAAACCATAAGTGATAGAGACCTAGGGTCTTTTGATTTAAGATCCTTGGTCCAAAAAAATTAAAATTAGGTCAAGGTCAAAGGTCAAGGTCAAATTTTTAATTTTGATTTTGGCTTATTTTCATTAACTTTATAAGATTTCGACAAATTATTTTTACTAAATTGTTAGTTGCGACATGTCGTAACTTGTAAATTTTGATTGGAAAGGTGCGTAAACAATAAATGGGAGTTTTTGACCCTCTTATATTTAGAATTATGCGTAAAGTGATATTACTCATGAACCATACATAATACAGACCTAGGGTCTTTTGATTTGAGATCCTTGGTTTATGACCTTGAAATTGAGGTCAAGGTCATAGGTTAATTGGACGTTCTAGATTTTGACCTTTGCTCGAAATTCATATTTTTATATCATAAAGACATAGCAACTGACTTTTTCAACTGAATCTTACTATTTTCATTTCAAAATAGATCCTTATTGGTTGAAAGACCTTCAATTGTTCTTTGAACAATTGGTTTTTAATTATTTTTTTTTTTCTTCCGCCAATTTTTTTTTCCTTCACTGTTTTTTTGTTTCGCAAGATGTCGCTTAGATATATAGTATATGATATGGAACAGTTGATACGCTTCTGAAACTGACACCGCGTAACAAAAACCTTTACCATGTAAGAGTTATCTCCCCGAACACTGTTTTTCTTGTTATCTCTAAGGCTTCGCAACCGTATAAGAAACCGACCAATTTATTTTTCAAAATTGCTCGTTATATCCTCAGGATGTTCTGTTTTATTTTGACCGAAGCTATCCGGAGACTCCATATGAGCGTTATCCCCCCTTTTGTATATGATATAGGTGATATGCATTTCTAACTGGTAAACCATAAGTGATAGAGACCCAGGGTCTTTTGATTTAAGATCCTTGGTCCAAAAAAATGAAAATTAGGTCAAGGTCAAAGGTCAAGGTCAAATTCTAAATTTTGATTTTGGCTTATTTTCACTTATTTTCATTAACCTTATAAGATATCGACAAATTATTTTTACTAAATTGTTAGTTGCGACATGTTGTAACTTATAAATTTTGGTTGCAAGGGTGCGTAGACAACAAATGGGAGTTTCCGCCCCTCTTATATTTAGAGTTATGCGTAAAGTGATATTACTCATGAACCATACATATTAAGGAACTAGTGTCTTTTGATTCGAGATGTTTAGTCTATGACCTTGAAATTGAGGTCAAGGTCAAAGGTTAATTGGACGTTCTAGATTTTGACCTTTGCTTTAAATTCATATTTCTACATCATAAAGCCATAGGAGCTGACATTTTTAACTGAATTTTAATATTTTCATATCAAAATAGATCTTTATTAGTTGAAAGACCTTCAATTGTTCTTTGAACAATTGGTTTTTAATTATTTTTTTTTTTCTTCCGCCAACTTTTTTTACCTTCGCTGTTTTTTGGTTTCACAAGATGTCGCTTAGATATATGGTATATGATATCAAACAGTTAATACGCTTCTCAAACTGACACCGCGTAACAAAAAACTTTACCTTGTAAGAGTTATCTCCCCAAACACTGTTTTTCTTGTTATCTCTAAGGCTTCGCAACCGTATAAGAAACCGACAAATTTATTTTTCCAAATTGCTCGTTATATCCTCATGATGTTCTGTTTTATTTTGACCAACGCTATCCGGAGACTCCATATGAGCGTTATCCCCCCTTTTGTATATGATATAAGTGAAATGCATTTCTAACTGGTAAACCATAAGTGATAGAGACCTAGGGTCTTTTGATTAAAGATCCTTGGTCCAAAAAAATGAAAATTAGGTCAAGGTCAAAGGTCAAGGTCAAATTCTAAATTTTGATTTTGGCTTATTTTCATTTATTTTCATTAACCTTATAAGATATCGACAAATTATTTTTACTAAATTGTTAGTTGCGACATGTCGTAACTTATAAATTTTGGTTGCAAGGGTGCGTAGACAATAAATGGGAGTTTTCGCCCCTCTTATATTTAGAATTATGCGTAAAGTGATTTTACTCATGAACCATACATAATACAGACCAAGGGTCTTTTGATTTGGGATCCTTGGTTGATGACCTTGAAATTGAGGTCAAAGTCATAGGTTAATTGGACGTTCTAGATTTTGACCTTTGCTTGAAATTCATATTTATACATCATTAAGCCATAGGAACTGACATTTTCAACTGAATTTTAATATTTTCATATCTAAATAGATCCTTATTGGTTGAAAGACCTTCAATTGTTCTCTGAACAATTGGTTTTTAATTATTTTTTTTTTCTTCCGCCAAATTTTTTTTCCTTCACTGTTTTTTTGTTTCGCAAGATGTCGCTTAGATATATGGTATATGATATGGAACAGTTGATACGCTTCTGAAACTGACACCGTGTAACAAAAACCTTTACCATGTAAGAGTTATCTCCCCAAACACTGTTTTTCTTGTTATCTCTAAGGCTTCGCAACCGTATAAGAAACCGACAAATTTATTTTTCCAAATTGCTCGTTATATCCTCAGGATGTTCTGTTTTATTTTGACCGAAGCTATCCGGAGACTCCATATGAGCGTTATCCCCCCTTTTGTATATGATATAGGTGATATGCATTTCTAACTGGTAAACCATAAGTGATACAGACCCAGGGTCTTTTGATTTAAGATCCTTGGTCCAAAAAAAGGAAAATTAGGTCAAGGTCAAAGGTCAAGGTCAAATTCTAAATTTTGATTTTGGCTTATTTTCACTTATTTTCATTAACCTTATAAGATATCGACAAATTATTTTTACTAAATTGTTAGTTACGACATGTCGTAACTTATAAAATTTGGTTGCAAGGGTGCGTAGACAATAAATGGGAGTTTTCGCCCCTCTTATATTTAGAATTATGCGTAAAGTGATATTACTCATGAACCATACATATTAAGGAACTAGTGTCTTTTGATTTGAGATGTTTAGTCTATGACCTTGAAATTGAGGTCAAGGTCATAGGTTAATTGGACGTTCTAGATTTTGACCTTTGCTCGAAATTCATATTTCTACATCATAAAGCCATAGGAACTGACATTTTCAACTGAATTTTAATATTTTTATATCAAAATAGATCCTTATTGGTTGAAAGACCTTCAA